>NW_028128962.1:0-36232 GCF_965231255.1 Vanellus vanellus | reverse complement strand
GAAAGCAGAGAGGGCCAAATTGTCTGGGGCATTTGAAGAGGTTCCAGGAGGCCAGTGAGAACCAGCATTACTTTTCCCCGCTGGCATATTTGCTGTGGCAGCAAAAGCTGGACGTTTGTCTTTTTTGCTCCGGAGGCTGCCGAAAGCGAAAACAGGTGCTTTTGAGGATGGAGTCCGCAGGAAAGCAGAGAGGGCCAAATTGTCTGTGGCATTTGAAAGGGTTCCAGGAGGCAGTGAGAACCAGCATTACTTTTCCCCGGTGGCACCTTTGCTGTGGCAGCAAAAGCTGGACGTTTGTCTTTTTTGCTCCGGAGGCTGCCGAAAAGCGAAAACAGGTGCTTTTGAGGATGGAGTCCACAGGAAAGCAGAGAGGGCCAAATTGTCTGGGGCATTTGAAAGGGTTCCAGGAGGCAGTGAGAACCAGCATTACTTTCCCGCTGGCACCTTTGCTGTGGCAGCAAAGCTGGACGTTTGTCTTTTTTGCTCCGGAGGCTGCCGAAAGCGAAAATAGGTGCTTTTGAGGATGGAGTCCGCAGGAAAGCAGAGAGGGCCAAATTGTCTGTGGCATTTGAAAGAGTTCCAGGAGGCAGTGAGAACCAGCATTACCTTTCCCCGCTGGCACCTTTGCTGTGGCAGCAAAAGCTGGACGTTTGTCTTTTTACTACCGGAGGGCGCCGAAAGAGAAAAAAGGCGCTTTTGAGGATAGAGTCCGCAGGAAAGCAGAGAGGGCCAAATTGTCAGGGGCATTTGAAAGGGTTCCAGGAGGCAGTGAGAACCAGCATTACTTTTCCCCACTGGCACCTTTGCTGTGGCAGCAAAAGCTGGACGTTTGTCTTTTTGCTCCGGAGGCTGCCGAAAGCGAAAACAGGTGCTTTTGAGGATGGAGTCCGCAGGAAAGCAGAGAGGGCCAAATTGTCTGGGGCATTTGAAAGGGTTCCAGGAGGCAGTGAGAACCAGCATTACTTTTCCCCGCTGGCACCTTTGCTGTGGCAGCAAAAGCTGGACGTTTGTCTTTTTTGCTCCGGAGCTGCCGAAAGCGAAAACAGGTGCTTTTGAGGATGGAGTCCGCAGGAAAGCAGAGAGGGCCAAATTGTCTGTGGCATTTGAAAGGGTTCCAGGAGGCAGTGAGAACCAGCATTACTTTTCCCCGCTGGCACCTTTGCTGAGGCAGCAAAAGCTGGCCGTTTGTCTTTTTTGCTCCGGAGGCTGCCGAAAGCGAAAACAGGTGCTTTTGAGGATGGAGTCCGCAGGAAAGCAGAGAGGGCCAAATTGTCTGGGGCATTTGAACAGGTTCCAGGAGGCAGTGAGAACCAGCATTACTTTTCCCCGCTGGCACCTTTGCTGTGGCAGCAAAAGCTGGACGTTTGTCTTTTTTGCTCCGGACGCTGCCGAAAGCGAAAACAGGTGCTTTTGAGGATGGAGTCCGCAGGAAAGCAGAGAGGGCCAAATTGTCCTGGGGCATTTGAAAGGGTTCCAGGAGGCAGTGAGAACCAGCATTACTTTTTCCCCGCTGGCACCTTTGCTGTGGCAGCAAAAGCTGGACGTTTGTCTTTTTTGCTCCGGAGGCTGCCGAAAGCGAAAACAGGTGCTTTTGAGGATGGAGTCCACAGGAAAGCAGAGAGGGCCAAATTGTCTGTGGCATTTGAAAGGGTTCCAGGAGGCAGTGAGAACCAGCATTACTTTTCCCCGCTGGCACCTTTGCTGTGGCAGCAAAAGCTGGACGTTTGTCTTTTTTGCTCCGGACGCTGCCGAAAGCGAAAATAGGTGCTTTTGAGGATGGAGTCCGCAGGAAAGCAGAGAGGGCCAAATTGTCTGTGGCATTTGAAAGAGTTCCAGGAGGCAGTGAGAACCAGCATCACTTTTCCCCGCTGGCACCTTTGCTGTGGCAGCAAAAGCTGGACGTTTGTCTTTTTACCACCGGAGGGCGCCGAAAGTGAATAAAGGCGCTTTTGAGGATGGAGTCCGCAAGAAAGCAGAGAGGGCCAAATTGTCTGTGGCATTTGAAAGGGTTCCAGGAGGCAGTGAGAACCAGCATTACTTTTCCCCACTGGCACCTTTGCTGTGGCAGCAAAAGCTGGACGTTTGTCTTTTTTGCTCCGGAGGCTGCCGAAAGCGAAAACAGGTGCTTTTGAGGATGGAGTCCGCAGGAAAGCAGAGAGGGCCAAATTGTCTGGGGCATTTGAAAGGGTTCCAGGAGACAGTGAGAACCAGCATTACTTTTCCCCGCTGGCACCTTTGCTGTGGCAGCAAAAGCTGGACGTTTGTCTTTTTTGCTCCGGAGGCTGCCGAAAGCGAAAATAGGTGCTTTTGAGGATGGAGTCCGCAGGAAAGCAGAGAGGGCCAAATTGTCTGGGGCATTTGAAAGGGTTCCAGGAGGCAGTGAGAACCAGCATTACTTTTCCCCGCTGGCACCTTTGTTGTGGCAGCAAAAGCTGGACGTTTGTCTTTTTTGCTCCGGAGGGCGCCGAAAGCAAAAATAGGTGCTTTTGAGGATGGAGTCCGCAGGAAAGCAGAGAGGGCCAAATTGTCTGTGGCATTTGAAAGAGTTCCAGGAGGCAGTGAGAACCAGCATTACTTTTCCCCGCTGGCACCTTTGCTGTGGCAGCAAAAGCTGGACGTTTGTCTTTTTTGGTCCGGAGGTTGCCGAAAGCGAAAACAGGTGCTTTTGAGGATGGAGTCCGCAGGAAAGCAGAGAGGGCCAAATTGTCTGGGACATTTGAACGGGTTCCAGGAGGCAGTGAGGACCAGCATCACTTTTCCCCGCTGGCACCTTTGCTGTGGCAGCAAAAGCTGGACGTTTGTCTTTTTTGCTCCAAACAGCGGCGAAAGTGAAAAAAGGTGCTTTTGAGGATGGAGTCCGCAGGAAAGCAGAGAGGGCCAAATTGTGTGGGGCATTTGAAGGGGTTCCAGGAGGCAGTGAGGACCAGCATCACTTTTCCCCGCTGGCACCTTTGCTGTGGCAGCAAAAGCTGGACGTTTGTCTTTTTTGCTCCGGAGGCTGCCGAAAGCGAAAACAGGTGCTTTTGAGGATGGAGTCCGCAGGAAAGCAGAGAGGGCCAAATTGTCTGGGGCATTTGAAAGGGTTCCAGGAGGCAGTGAGAACCAGCATCACTTTTCCCCGCTGTCACCTTTCCTGTGGCAGCAAAAGCTGGACGTTTGTCTTTTTACCACCGGAGGGCGCCGAAAGTGAAAAAAGGCGCTTTTGAGGATAGAGTCCACAGGAAAGCAGAGAGGGCTTAATTGTCTGGGGCATTTGAAAGGGTTCCAGGAGGCAGTGAGAACCAGCATTACTTTTCCCCGCTGGCACCTTTGCTGTGGCAGCAAAAGCTGGACGTTTGTCTTTTTTGCTCCGGAGGCTGCCGAAAGCGAAAATAGGTGCTTTTGAGGATGGAGTCCGCAGGAAAGCAGAGAGGGCCAAATTGTCTGTGGCATTTGAAAGGGTTCCAGGAGGCAGTGAGAACCAGCATTACTTTTCCCCGCTGGCACCTTTGCTGTGGCAGCAAAAGCTGGACGTTTGTCTTTTTTGCTCCGGACGCTGCCGAAAGCGAAAACAGGTGCTTTTGAGGATGGAGTCCGCAGGAAAGCAGAGAGGGCCAAATTGTCTGTGGCATTTGAAAGGGTTCCAGGAGGCAGTGAGAACCAGCATTACTTTTCCCCGCTGGCACCTTTGCTGTGGCAGCAAAAGCTGGACGTTTGTCTTTTTTGCTCCGGAGGCTGCTGAAAGCGAAAATAGGTGCTTTTGAGGATGGAGTCCGCAGGAAAGCAGAGAGGGCCAAATTGTCTGTGGCATTTGAAAGAGTTCCAGGAGGCAGTGAGAACCAGCATTACTTTTCCCCGCTGGCACCTTTGCTGTGGCAGCAAAAGCTGGACGTTTGTCTTTTTACCACCGGAGGGCGCCGAAAGTGAAAAAAGGCGCTTTTGAGGATAGAGTCCGCAGGAAAGCAGAGAGGGCCAAATTGTCAGGGGCATTTGAAAGGGTTCCAGGAGGCAGTGAGAACCAGCATTACTTTTCCCCGCTGGCACCTTTGCTGTGGCAGCAAAAGCTGGACGTTTGTCTTTTTTGCTCCGGAGGCTGCCGAAAGCGAAAACAGGTGCTTTTGAGGATGGAGTCCGCAGGAAAGCAGAGAGGGCCAAATTGTCTGTGGCATTTGAAAGGGTTCCAGGAGGCAGTGAGAACCAGCATTACTTTTCCCCGCTGGCACCTTTGCTGTGGCAGCAAAAGCTGGACGTTTGTCTTTTTTGCTCCGGAGGCTGCCGAAAGCGAAAACAGGTGCTTTTGAGGATGGAGTCCGCAGGAAAGCAGAGAGGGCCAAATTGTCTGTGGCATTTGAAAGGGTTCCAGGAGGCAGTGAGAACCAGCATCACTTTTCCCCGCTGTCACCTTTCCTGTGGCAGCAAAAGCTGGACGTTTGTCTTTTTACCACCGGAGGGCGCCGAAAGTGAAAAAAGGCGCTTTTGAGGATAGAGTCCACAGGAAAGCAGAGAGGGCTTAATTGTCTGGGGCATTTGAAAGGGTTCCAGGAGGCAGTGAGAACCAGCATTACTTTTCCCCGCTGGCACCTTTGCTGTGGCAGCAAAAGCTGGACGTTTGTCTTTTTTGCTCCGGAGGCTGCCGAAAGCGAAAATAGGTGCTTTTGAGGATGGAGTCCGCAGGAAAGCAGAGAGGGCCAAATTGTCTGTGGCATTTGAAAGGGTTCCAGGAGGCAGTGAGAACCAGCATTACTTTTCCCCGCTGGCACCTTTGCTGTGGCAGCAAAAGCTGGACGTTTGTCTTTTTTGCTCCGGACGCTGCCGAAAGCGAAAACAGGTGCTTTTGAGGATGGAGTCCGCAGGAAAGCAGAGAGGGCCAAATTGTCTGTGGCATTTGAAAGGGTTCCAGGAGGCAGTGAGAACCAGCATTACTTTTCCCCGCTGGCACCTTTGCTGTGGCAGCAAAAGCTGGACGTTTGTCTTTTTTGCTCCGGAGGCTGCCGAAAGCGAAAACAGGTGCTTTTGAGGATGGAGTCCGCAGGAAAGCAGAGAGGGCCAAATTGTCTGTGGCATTTGAAAGGGTTCCAGGAAACAGTGAGAACCAGCATTACTTTTCCCCGCTGGCACCTTTGCTGTGGCAGCAAAAGCTGGACGTTTGTCTTTTTTGCTCCGGAGGCTGCCGAAAGCGAAAATAGGTGCTTTTGAAGATGGAGTCCGCAGGAAAGCAGAGAGGGCCAAATTGTCTGGGGCATTTGAAGAGGTTCCAGGAGGCAGTGAGAACCAGCATTACTTTTCCCCGCTGGCACCTTTGCTGTGGCAGCAAAAGCTGGACGTTTGTCTTTTTTGCTCCGGAGGCTGCCGAAAGCGAAAATAGGTGCTTTTGAGGATGGAGTCCGCAGGAAAGCAGAGAGGGCCAAATTGTCTGTGGCATTTGAAAGAGTTCCAGGAGGCAGTGAGAACCAGCATTACTTTTCCCCGCTGGCACCTTTGCTGTGGCAGCAAAAGCTGGACGTTTTTCTTTTTACCAACGGAGGGCGCCGAAAGTGAAAAAAGGCGCTTTTGAGGATAGAGTCCGCAGGAAAGCAGAGAGGGCCAAATTGTCTGGGGCATTTGAAAGGGTTCCAGGAGGCAGTGAGAACCAGCATTACTTTTCCCCACTGGCACCTTTGCTGTGGCAGCAAAAGCTGGACGTTTCTCTTTTTTGCTCCGGAGGCTGCCGAAAGCGAAAACAGGTGCTTTTGAGGATGGAGTCCGCAGGAAAGCAGAGAGGGCCAAATTGTCTGGGGCATTTGAAAGGGTTCCAGGAGGCAGTGAGAACCAGCATTACTTTTCCCCGCTGGCACCTTTGCTGTGGCAGCAAAAGCTGGACGTTTGTCTTTTTTGCTCCGGACGCTGCCGAAAGCGAAAACAGGTGCTTTTGAGGATGGAGTCCGCAGGAAAGCAGAGAGGGCCAAATTGTCTGTGGCATTTGAAAGGGTTCCAGGAGGCAGTGAGAACCAGCATTACTTTTCCCCGCTGGCACCTTTGCTGAGGCAGCAAAAGCTGGCCGTTTGTCTTTTTTGCTCCGGAGGCTGCCGAAAGCGAAAACAGGTGCTTTTGAGGATGGAGTCCGCAGGAAAGCAGAGAGGGCCAAATTGTCTGGGGCATTTGAAGAGGTTCCAGGAGGCAGTGAGAACCAGCATTACTTTTCCCCGCTGGCACCTTTGCTGTGGCAGCAAAAGCTGGACGTTTGTCTTTTTTGCTCCGGAGGCTGCCGAAAGCGAAAATAGGTGCTTTTGAGGATGGAGTCCGCAGGAAAGCAGAGAGGGCCAAATTGTCTGGGGCATTTGAAGAGGTTCCAGGAGGCAGTGAGAACCAGCATTACTTTTCCCCGCTGGCATATTTGCTGTGGCAGCAAAAGCTGGACGTTTGTCTTTTTTGCTCCGGAGGCTGCCGAAAGCGAAAACAGGTGCTTTTGAGGATGGAGTCCGCAGGAAAGCAGAGAGGGCCAAATTGTCTGTGGCATTTGAAAGGGTTCCAGGAGGCAGTGAGAACCAGCATTACTTTTCCCCGCTGGCACCTTTGCTGTGGCAGCAAAAGCTGGACGTTTGTCTTTTTTGCTCCGGAGGCTGCCGAAAGCGAAAACAGGTGCTTTTGAGGATGGAGTCCACAGGAAAGCAGAGAGGGCCAAATTGTCTGGGGCATTTGAAAGGGTTCCAGGAGGCAGTGAGAACCAGCATTACTTTTCCCCGCTGGCACCTTTGCTGTGGCAGCAAAAGCTGGACGTTTGTCTTTTTTGCTCCGGAGGCTGCCGAAAGCGAAAATAGGTGCTTTTGAGGATGGAGTCCGCAGGAAAGCAGAGAGGGCCAAATTGTCTGTGGCATTTGAAAGAGTTCCAGGAGGCAGTGAGAACCAGCATTACCTTTCCCCGCTGGCACCTTTGCTGTGGCAGCAAAAGCTGGACGTTTGTCTTTTTACTACCGGAGGGCGCCGAAAGAGAAAAAAGGCGCTTTTGAGGATAGAGTCCGCAGGAAAGCAGAGAGGGCCAAATTGTCAGGGGCATTTGAAAGGGTTCCAGGAGGCAGTGAGAACCAGCATTACTTTTCCCCACTGGCACCTTTGCTGTGGCAGCAAAAGCTGGACGTTTGTCTTTTTTGCTCCGGAGGCTGCCGAAAGCGAAAACAGGTGCTTTTGAGGATGGAGTCCGCAGGAAAGCAGAGAGGGCCAAATTGTCTGGGGCATTTGAAAGGGTTCCAGGAGGCAGTGAGAACCAGCATTACTTTTCCCCGCTGGCACCTTTGCTGTGGCAGCAAAAGCTGGACGTTTGTCTTTTTTGCTCCGGAGGCTGCCGAAAGCGAAAACAGGTGCTTTTGAGGATGGAGTCCGCAGGAAAGCAGAGAGGGCCAAATTGTCTGTGGCATTTGAAAGGGTTCCAGGAGGCAGTGAGAACCAGCATTACTTTTCCCCGCTGGCACCTTTGCTGAGGCAGCAAAAGCTGGCCGTTTGTCTTTTTTGCTCCGGAGGCTGCCGAAAGCGAAAACAGGTGCTTTTGAGGATGGAGTCCGCAGGAAAGCAGAGAGGGCCAAATTGTCTGGGGCATTTGAACAGGTTCCAGGAGGCAGTGAGAACCAGCATTACTTTTCCCCGCTGGCACCTTTGCTGTGGCAGCAAAAGCTGGACGTTTGTCTTTTTTGCTCCGGACGCTGCCGAAAGCGAAAACAGGTGCTTTTGAGGATGGAGTCCGCAGGAAAGCAGAGAGGGCCAAATTGTCTGTGGCATTTGAAAGGGTTCCAGGAGGCAGTGAGAACCAGCATTACTTTTCCCCGCTGGCACCTTTGCTGTGGCAGCAAAAGCTGGACGTTTGTCTTTTTTGCTCCGGAGGCTGCCGAAAGCGAAAACAGGTGCTTTTGAGGATGGAGTCCACAGGAAAGCAGAGAGGGCCAAATTGTCTGTGGCATTTGAAAGGGTTCCAGGAGGCAGTGAGAACCAGCATTACTTTTCCCCGCTGGCACCTTTGCTGTGGCAGCAAAAGCTGGACGTTTGTCTTTTTTGCTCCGGACGCTGCCGAAAGCGAAAACAGGTGCTTTTGAGGATGGAGTCCGCAGGAAAGCAGAGAGGGCCAAATTGTCTGGGGCATTTGAAAGGGTTCCAGGAGGCAGTGAGAACCAGCATTACTTTTCCCCGCTGGCACCTTTGCTGTGGCAGCAAAAGCTGGACGTTTGTCTTTTTTGCTCCGGAGGCTGCTGAAAGCGAAAACAGGTGCTTTTGAGGATGGAGTCTGCAGGAAAGCAGAGAGGGCCAAATTGTCTGTGGCATTTGAAAGGGTTCCAGGAAACAGTGAGAACCAGCATTACTTTTCCCCGCTGGCACCTTTGCTGTGGCAGCAAAAGCTGGACGTTTGTCTTTTTTGCTCCGGAGGCTGCCGAAAGCGAAAATAGGTGCTTTTGAAGATGGAATCCGCAGGAAAGCAGAGAGGGCCAAATTGTCTGGGGCATTTGAAGAGGTTCCAGGAGGCAGTGAGAACCAGCATTACTTTTCCCCGCTGGCACCTTTGCTGTGGCAGCAAAAGCTGGACGTTTGTCTTTTTTGCTCCGGAGGCTGCCGAAAGCGAAAACAGGTGCTTTTGAGGATGGAGTCCGCAGGAAAGCAGAGAGGGCCAAATTGTCTGTGGCATTTGAAAGGGTTCCAGGAGGCAGTGAGAACCAGCATTACTTTTCCCCGCTGGCACCTTTGCTGTGGCAGCAAAAGCTGGACGTTTGTCTTTTTTGCTCCGGAGGCTGCCGAAAGCGAAAATAGGTGCTTTTGAGGATGGAGTCCGCAGGAAAGCAGAGAGGGCCAAATTGTCTGTGGCATTTGAAAGAGTTCCAGGAGGCAGTGAGAACCAGCATTACTTTTCCCCGCTGGCACCTTTGCTGTGGCAGCAAAAGCTGGACGTTTTTCTTTTTACCACCGGAGGGCGCCGAAAGTGAAAAAAGGCGCTTTTGAGGATAGAGTCCGCAGGAAAGCAGAGAGGGCCAAATTGTCTGGGGCATTTGAAAGGGTTCCAGGAGGCAGTGAGAACCAGCATTACTTTTCCCCACTGGCACCTTTGCTGTGGCAGCAAAAGCTGGACGTTTCTCTTTTTTGCTCCGGAGGCTGCCGAAAGCGAAAACAGGTGCTTTTGAGGATGGAGTCCGCAGGAAAGCAGAGAGGGCCAAATTGTCTGGGGCATTTGAAAGGGTTCCAGGAGGCAGTGAGAACCAGCATTACTTTTCCCCGCTGGCACCTTTGCTGTGGCAGCAAAAGCTGGACGTTTGTCTTTTTTGCTCCGGACGCTGCCGAAAGCGAAAACAGGTGCTTTTGAGGATGGAGTCCGCAGGAAAGCAGAGAGGGCCAAATTGTCTGTGGCATTTGAAAGGGTTCCAGGAGGCAGTGAGAACCAGCATTACTTTTCCCCGCTGGCACCTTTGCTGAGGCAGCAAAAGCTGGCCGTTTGTCTTTTTTGCTCCGGAGGCTGCCGAAAGCGAAAACAGGTGCTTTTGAGGATGGAGTCCGCAGGAAAGCAGAGAGGGCCAAATTGTCTGGGGCATTTGAAGAGGTTCCAGGAGGCAGTGAGAACCAGCATTACTTTTCCCCGCTGGCACCTTTGCTGTGGCAGCAAAAGCTGGACGTTTGTCTTTTTTGCTCCGGAGGCTGCCGAAAGCGAAAATAGGTGCTTTTGAGGATGGAGTCCGCAGGAAAGCAGAGAGGGCCAAATTGTCTGGGGCATTTGAAGAGGTTCCAGGAGGCAGTGAGAACCAGCATTACTTTTCCCCGCTGGCACCTTTGCTGTGGCAGCAAAAGCTGGACGTTTGTCTTTTTTGCTCCGGAGGCTGCCGAAAGCGAAAACAGGTGCTTTTGAGGATGGAGTCCGCAGGAAAGCAGAGAGGGCCAAATTGTCTGTGGCATTTGAAAGGGTTCCAGGAGGCAGTGAGAACCAGCATTACTTTTCCCCGCTGGCACCTTTGCTGTGGCAGCAAAAGCTGGACGTTTGTCTTTTTTGCTCCGGAGGCTGCCGAAAGCGAAAACAGGTGCTTTTGAGGATGGAGTCCACAGGAAAGCAGAGAGGGCCAAATTGTCTGGGGCATTTGAAAGGGTTCCAGGAGGCAGTGAGAACCAGCATTACTTTTCCCCGCTGGCACCTTTGCTGTGGCAGCAAAAGCTGGACGTTTGTCTTTTTTGCTCCGGAGGCTGCCGAAAGCGAAAATAGGTGCTTTTGAGGATGGAGTCCGCAGGAAAGCAGAGAGGGCCAAATTGTCTGTGGCATTTGAAAGAGTTCCAGGAGGCAGTGAGAACCAGCATTACCTTTCCCCGCTGGCACCTTTGCTGTGGCAGCAAAAGCTGGACGTTTTTCTTTTTACTACCGGAGGGCGCCGAAAGAGAAAAAAGGCGCTTTTGAGGATAGAGTCCGCAGGAAAGCAGAGAGGGCCAAATTGTCAGGGGCATTTGAAAGGGTTCCAGGAGGCAGTGAGAACCAGCATTACTTTTCCCCACTGGCACCTTTGCTGTGGCAGCAAAAGCTGGACGTTTGTCTTTTTTGCTCCGGAGGCTGCCGAAAGCGAAAACAGGTGCTTTTGAGGATGGAGTCCGCAGGAAAGCAGAGAGGGCCAAATTGTCTGGGGCATTTGAAAGGGTTCCAGGAGGCAGTGAGAACCAGCATTACTTTTCCCCGCTGGCACCTTTGCTGTGGCAGCAAAAGCTGGACGTTTGTCTTTTTTGCTCCGGAGGCTGCCGAAAGCGAAAATAGGTGCTTTTGAGGATGGAGTCCGCAGGAAAGCAGAGAGGGCCAAATTGTCTGTGGCATTTGAAAGGGTTCCAGGAGGCAGTGAGAACCAGCATTACTTTTCCCCGCTGGCACCTTTGCTGAGGCAGCAAAAGCTGGCCGTTTGTCTTTTTTGCTCCGGAGGCTGCCGAAAGCGAAAACAGGTGCTTTTGAGGATGGAGTCCGCAGGAAAGCAGAGAGGGCCAAATTGTCTGGGGCATTTGAACAGGTTCCAGGAGGCAGTGAGAACCAGCATTACTTTTCCCCGCTGGCACCTTTGCTGTGGCAGCAAAAGCTGGACGTTTGTCTTTTTTGCTCCGGACGCTGCCGAAAGCGAAAACAGGTGCTTTTGAGGATGGAGTCCGCAGGAAAGCAGAGAGGGCCAAATTGTCTGTGGCATTTGAAAGGGTTCCAGGAGGCAGTGAGAACCAGCATTACTTTTCCCCGCTGGCACCTTTGCTGTGGCAGCAAAAGCTGGACGTTTGTCTTTTTTGCTCCGGAGGCTGCCGAAAGCGAAAACAGGTGCTTTTGAGGATGGAGTCCACAGGAAAGCAGAGAGGGCCAAATTGTCTGGGGCATTTGAAAGGGTTCCAGGAGGCAGTGAGAACCAGCATTACTTTTCCCCGCTGGCACCTTTGCTGTGGCAGCAAAAGCTGGACGTTTGTCTTTTTTGCTCCGGAGGCTGCCGAAAGCGAAAATAGGTGCTTTTGAGGATGGAGTCCGCAGGAAAGCAGAGAGGGCCAAATTGTCTGTGGCATTTGAAAGAGTTCCAGGAGGCAGTGAGAACCAGCATCACTTTTCCCCGCTGGCACCTTTGCTGTGGCAGCAAAAGCTGGACGTTTGTCTTTTTACCACCGGAGGGCGCCGAAAGTGAATAAAGGCGCTTTTGAGGATGGAGTCCGCAAGAAAGCAGAGAGGGCCAAATTGTCTGTGGCATTTGAAAGGGTTCCAGGAGGCAGTGAGAACCAGCATTACTTTTCCCCACTGGCACCTTTGCTGTGGCAGCAAAAGCTGGACGTTTGTCTTTTTTGCTCCGGAGGCTGCCGAAAGCGAAAACAGGTGCTTTTGAGGATGGAGTCCGCAGGAAAGCAGAGAGGGCCAAATTGTCTGGGGCATTTGAAAGGGTTCCAGGAGACAGTGAGAACCAGCATTACTTTTCCCCGCTGGCACCTTTGCTGTGGCAGCAAAAGCTGGACGTTTGTCTTTTTTGCTCCGGAGGCTGCTGAAAGCGAAAATAGGTGCTTTTGAGGATGGAGTCCGCAGGAAAGCAGAGAGGGCCAAATTGTCTGGGGCATTTGAAAGGGTTCCAGGAGGCAGTGAGAACCAGCATTACTTTTCCCCGCTGGCACCTTTGTTGTGGCAGCAAAAGCTGGACGTTTGTCTTTTTTGCTCCGGAGGGCGCCGAAAGCAAAAATAGGTGCTTTTGAGGATGGAGTCCGCAGGAAAGCAGAGAGGGCCAAATTGTCTGTGGCATTTGAAAGGGTTCCAGGAGGCAGTGAGAACCAGCATTACTTTTCCCCGCTGGCACCTTTGCTGTGGCAGCAAAAGCTGGACGTTTGTCTTTTTTGGTCCGGAGGTTGCCGAAAGCGAAAACAGGTGCTTTTGAGGATGGAGTCCGCAGGAAAGCAGAGAGGGCCAAATTGTCTGGGACATTTGAACGGGTTCCAGGAGGCAGTGAGAACCAGCATTACTTTTCCCCGCTGGCACCTTTGCTGTGGCAGCAAAAGCTGGACGTTTGTCTTTTTTGCTCCGGAGGCTGCCGAAAGCGAAAACAGGTGCTTTTGAGGATGGAGTCCGCAGGAAAGCAGAGAGGGCCAAATTGTCTGTGGCATTTGAAAGGGTTCCAGGAGGCAGTGAGAACCAGCATTACTTTTCCCCGCTGGCACCTTTGCTGAGGCAGCAAAAGCTGGCCGTTTGTCTTTTTTGCTCCGGAGGCTGCCGAAAGCGAAAACAGGTGCTTTTGAGGATGGAGTCCGCAGGAAAGCAGAGAGGGCCAAATTGTCTGGGGCATTTGAAGAGGTTCCAGGAGGCAGTGAGAACCAGCATTACTTTTCCCCGCTGGCACCTTTGCTGTGGCAGCAAAAGCTGGACGTTTGTCTTTTTTGCTCCGGAGGCTGCCGAAAGCGAAAATAGGTGCTTTTGAGGATGGAGTCCGCAGGAAAGCAGAGAGGGCCAAATTGTCTGGGGCATTTGAAGAGGTTCCAGGAGGCAGTGAGAACCAGCATTACTTTTCCCCGCTGGCATATTTGCTGTGGCAGCAAAAGCTGGACGTTTGTCTTTTTTGCTCCGGAGGCTGCCGAAAGCGAAAACAGGTGCTTTTGAGGATGGAGTCCGCAGGAAAGCAGAGAGGGCCAAATTGTCTGTGGCATTTGAAAGGGTTCCAGGAGGCAGTGAGAACCAGCATTACTTTTCCCCGCTGGCACCTTTGCTGTGGCAGCAAAAGCTGGACGTTTGTCTTTTTTGCTCCGGAGGCTGCCGAAAGCGAAAACAGGTGCTTTTGAGGATGGAGTCCACAGGAAAGCAGAGAGGGCCAAATTGTCTGGGGCATTTGAAAGGGTTCCAGGAGGCAGTGAGAACCAGCATTACTTTTCCCCGCTGGCACCTTTGCTGTGGCAGCAAAAGCTGGACGTTTGTCTTTTTTGCTCCGGAGGCTGCCGAAAGCGAAAATAGGTGCTTTTGAGGATGGAGTCCGCAGGAAAGCAGAGAGGGCCAAATTGTCTGTGGCATTTGAAAGAGTTCCAGGAGGCAGTGAGAACCAGCATTACCTTTCCCCGCTGGCACCTTTGCTGTGGCAGCAAAAGCTGGACGTTTGTCTTTTTACTACCGGAGGGCGCCGAAAGAGAAAAAAGGCGCTTTTGAGGATAGAGTCCGCAGGAAAGCAGAGAGGGCCAAATTGTCAGGGGCATTTGAAAGGGTTCCAGGAGGCAGTGAGAACCAGCATTACTTTTCCCCACTGGCACCTTTGCTGTGGCAGCAAAAGCTGGACGTTTGTCTTTTTTGCTCCGGAGGCTGCCGAAAGCGAAAACAGGTGCTTTTGAGGATGGAGTCCGCAGGAAAGCAGAGAGGGCCAAATTGTCTGGGGCATTTGAAAGGGTTCCAGGAGGCAGTGAGAACCAGCATTACTTTTCCCCGCTGGCACCTTTGCTGTGGCAGCAAAAGCTGGACGTTTGTCTTTTTTGCTCCGGAGGCTGCCGAAAGCGAAAACAGGTGCTTTTGAGGATGGAGTCCGCAGGAAAGCAGAGAGGGCCAAATTGTCTGTGGCATTTGAAAGGGTTCCAGGAGGCAGTGAGAACCAGCATTACTTTTCCCCGCTGGCACCTTTGCTGAGGCAGCAAAAGCTGGCCGTTTGTCTTTTTTGCTCCGGAGGCTGCCGAAAGCGAAAACAGGTGCTTTTGAGGATGGAGTCCGCAGGAAAGCAGAGAGGGCCAAATTGTCTGGGGCATTTGAACAGGTTCCAGGAGGCAGTGAGAACCAGCATTACTTTTCCCCGCTGGCACCTTTGCTGTGGCAGCAAAAGCTGGACGTTTGTCTTTTTTGCTCCGGACGCTGCCGAAAGCGAAAACAGGTGCTTTTGAGGATGGAGTCCGCAGGAAAGCAGAGAGGGCCAAATTGTCTGTGGCATTTGAAAGGGTTCCAGGAGGCAGTGAGAACCAGCATTACTTTTCCCCGCTGGCACCTTTGCTGTGGCAGCAAAAGCTGGACGTTTGTCTTTTTTGCTCCGGAGGCTGCCGAAAGCGAAAACAGGTGCTTTTGAGGATGGAGTCCACAGGAAAGCAGAGAGGGCCAAATTGTCTGGGGCATTTGAAAGGGTTCCAGGAGGCAGTGAGAACCAGCATTACTTTTCCCCGCTGGCACCTTTGCTGTGGCAGCAAAAGCTGGACGTTTGTCTTTTTTGCTCCGGACGCTGCCGAAAGCGAAAACAGGTGCTTTTGAGGATGGAGTCCGCAGGAAAGCAGAGAGGGCCAAATTGTCTGGGACATTTGAAAGGGTTCCAGGAGGCAGTGAGAACCAGCATTACTTTTCCCCGCTGGCACCTTTGCTGTGGCAGCAAAAGCTGGACGTTTGTCTTTTTTGCTCCGGAGGCTGCTGAAAGCGAAAACAGGTGCTTTTGAGGATGGAGTCTGCAGGAAAGCAGAGAGGGCCAAATTGTCTGTGGCATTTGAAAGGGTTCCAGGAAACAGTGAGAACCAGCATTACTTTTCCCCGCTGGCACCTTTGCTGTGGCAGCAAAAGCTGGACGTTTGTCTTTTTTGCTCCGGAGGCTGCCGAAAGCGAAAATAGGTGCTTTTGAAGATGGAATCCGCAGGAAAGCAGAGAGGGCCAAATTGTCTGGGGCATTTGAAGAGGTTCCAGGAGGCAGTGAGAACCAGCATTACTTTTCCCCGCTGGCACCTTTGCTGTGGCAGCAAAAGCTGGACGTTTGTCTTTTTTGCTCCGGAGGCTGCCGAAAGCGAAAACAGGTGCTTTTGAGGATGGAGTCCGCAGGAAAGCAGAGAGGGCCAAATTGTCTGTGGCATTTGAAAGGGTTCCAGGAGGCAGTGAGAACCAGCATTACTTTTCCCCGCTGGCACCTTTGCTGTGGCAGCAAAAGCTGGACGTTTGTCTTTTTTGCTCCGGAGGCTGCCGAAAGCGAAAATAGGTGCTTTTGAGGATGGAGTCCGCAGGAAAGCAGAGAGGGCCAAATTGTCTGTGGCATTTGAAAGAGTTCCAGGAGGCAGTGAGAACCAGCATTACTTTTCCCCGCTGGCACCTTTGCTGTGGCAGCAAAAGCTGGACGTTTTTCTTTTTACCACCGGAGGGCGCCGAAAGTGAAAAAAGGCGCTTTTGAGGATAGAGTCCGCAGGAAAGCAGAGAGGGCCAAATTGTCTGGGGCATTTGAAAGGGTTCCAGGAGGCAGTGAGAACCAGCATTACTTTTCCCCACTGGCACCTTTGCTGTGGCAGCAAAAGCTGGACGTTTCTCTTTTTTGCTCCGGAGGCTGCCGAAAGCGAAAACAGGTGCTTTTGAGGATGGAGTCCGCAGGAAAGCAGAGAGGGCCAAATTGTCTGGGGCATTTGAAAGGGTTCCAGGAGGCAGTGAGAACCAGCATTACTTTTCCCCGCTGGCACCTTTGCTGTGGCAGCAAAAGCTGGACGTTTGTCTTTTTTGCTCCGGACGCTGCCGAAAGCGAAAACAGGTGCTTTTGAGGATGGAGTCCGCAGGAAAGCAGAGAGGGCCAAATTGTCTGTGGCATTTGAAAGGGTTCCAGGAGGCAGTGAGAACCAGCATTACTTTTCCCCGCTGGCACCTTTGCTGAGGCAGCAAAAGCTGGCCGTTTGTCTTTTTTGCTCCGGAGGCTGCCGAAAGCGAAAACAGGTGCTTTTGAGGATGGAGTCCGCAGGAAAGCAGAGAGGGCCAAATTGTCTGGGGCATTTGAAGAGGTTCCAGGAGGCAGTGAGAACCAGCATTACTTTTCCCCGCTGGCACCTTTGCTGTGGCAGCAAAAGCTGGACGTTTGTCTTTTTTGCTCCGGAGGCTGCCGAAAGCGAAAATAGGTGCTTTTGAGGATGGAGTCCGCAGGAAAGCAGAGAGGGCCAAATTGTCTGGGGCATTTGAAGAGGTTCCAGGAGGCAGTGAGAACCAGCATTACTTTTCCCCGCTGGCATATTTGCTGTGGCAGCAAAAGCTGGACGTTTGTCTTTTTTGCTCCGGAGGCTGCCGAAAGCGAAAACAGGTGCTTTTGAGGATGGAGTCCGCAGGAAAGCAGAGAGGGCCAAATTGTCTGTGGCATTTGAAAGGGTTCCAGGAGGCAGTGAGAACCAGCATTACTTTTCCCCGCTGGCACCTTTGCTGTGGCAGCAAAAGCTGGACGTTTGTCTTTTTTGCTCCGGAGGCTGCCGAAAGCGAAAACAGGTGCTTTTGAGGATGGAGTCCACAGGAAAGCAGAGAGGGCCAAATTGTCTGGGGCATTTGAAAGGGTTCCAGGAGGCAGTGAGAACCAGCATTACTTTTCCCCGCTGGCACCTTTGCTGTGGCAGCAAAAGCTGGACGTTTGTCTTTTTTGCTCCGGAGGCTGCCGAAAGCGAAAATAGGTGCTTTTGAGGATGGAGTCCGCAGGAAAGCAGAGAGGGCCAAATTGTCTGTGGCATTTGAAAGAGTTCCAGGAGGCAGTGAGAACCAGCATTACCTTTCCCCGCTGGCACCTTTGCTGTGGCAGCAAAAGCTGGACGTTTGTCTTTTTACTACCGGAGGGCGCCGAAAGAGAAAAAAGGCGCTTTTGAGGATAGAGTCCGCAGGAAAGCAGAGAGGGCCAAATTGTCAGGGGCATTTGAAAGGGTTCCAGGAGGCAGTGAGAACCAGCATTACTTTTCCCCACTGGCACCTTTGCTGTGGCAGCAAAAGCTGGACGTTTGTCTTTTTTGCTCCGGAGGCTGCCGAAAGCGAAAACAGGTGCTTTTGAGGATGGAGTCCGCAGGAAAGCAGAGAGGGCCAAATTGTCTGGGGCATTTGAAAGGGTTCCAGGAGGCAGTGAGAACCAGCATTACTTTTCCCCGCTGGCACCTTTGCTGTGGCAGCAAAAGCTGGACGTTTGTCTTTTTTGCTCCGGAGGCTGCCGAAAGCGAAAACAGGTGCTTTTGAGGATGGAGTCCGCAGGAAAGCAGAGAGGGCCAAATTGTCTGTGGCATTTGAAAGGGTTCCAGGAGGCAGTGAGAACCAGCATTACTTTTCCCCGCTGGCACCTTTGCTGAGGCAGCAAAAGCTGGCCGTTTGTCTTTTTTGCTCCGGAGGCTGCCGAAAGCGAAAACAGGTGCTTTTGAGGATGGAGTCCGCAGGAAAGCAGAGAGGGCCAAATTGTCTGGGGCATTTGAACAGGTTCCAGGAGGCAGTGAGAACCAGCATTACTTTTCCCCGCTGGCACCTTTGCTGTGGCAGCAAAAGCTGGACGTTTGTCTTTTTTGCTCCGGAGGCTGCCGAAAGCGAAAACAGGTGCTTTTGAGGATGGAGTCCGCAGGAAAGCAGAGAGGGCCAAATTGTCTGGGGCATTTGAAAGGGTTCCAGGAGGCAGTGAGAACCAGCATTACTTTTCCCCGCTGGCACCTTTGCTGTGGCAGCAAAAGCTGGACGTTTGTCTTTTTGCTCCGGAGGCTGCCGAAAGCGAAAACAGGTGCTTTTGAGGATGGAGTCCACAGGAAAGCAGAGAGGGCCAAATTGTCTGGGGCATTTGAAAGGGTTCCAGGAGGCAGTGAGAACCAGCATTACTTTTCCCCGCTGGCACCTTTGCTGTGGCAGCAAAAGCTGGACGTTTGTCTTTTTTGCTCCGGAGGCTGCCGAAAGCGAAAATAGGTGCTTTTGAGGATGGAGTCCGCAGGAAAGCAGAGAGGGCCAAATTGTCTGTGGCATTTGAAAGAGTTCCAGGAGGCAGTGAGAACCAGCATCACTTTTCCCCGCTGGCACCTTTGCTGTGGCAGCAAAAGCTGGACGTTTGTCTTTTTACCACCGGAGGGCGCCGAAAGTGAATAAAGGCGCTTTTGAGGATGGAGTCCGCAAGAAAGCAGAGAGGGCCAAATTGTCTGTGGCATTTGAAAGGGTTCCAGGAGGCAGTGAGAACCAGCATTACTTTTCCCCACTGGCACCTTTGCTGTGGCAGCAAAAGCTGGACGTTTGTCTTTTTTGCTCCGGAGGCTGCCGAAAGCGAAAACAGGTGCTTTTGAGGATGGAGTCCGCAGGAAAGCAGAGAGGGCCAAATTGTCTGGGGCATTTGAAAGGGTTCCAGGAGACAGTGAGAACCAGCATTACTTTTCCCCGCTGGCACCTTTGCTGTGGCAGCAAAAGCTGGACGTTTGTCTTTTTTGCTCCGGAGGCTGCCGAAAGCGAAAATAGGTGCTTTTGAGGATGGAGTCCGCAGGAAAGCAGAGAGGGCCAAATTGTCTGGGGCATTTGAAAGGGTTCCAGGAGGCAGTGAGAACCAGCATTACTTTTCCCCGCTGGCACCTTTGTTGTGGCAGCAAAAGCTGGACGTTTGTCTTTTTTGCTCCGGAGGGCGCCGAAAGCAAAAATAGGTGCTTTTGAGGATGGAGTCCGCAGGAAAGCAGAGAGGGCCAAATTGTCTGTGGCATTTGAAAGAGTTCCAGGAGGCAGTGAGAACCAGCATTACTTTTCCCCGCTGGCACCTTTGCTGTGGCAGCAAAAGCTGGACGTTTGTCTTTTTTGGTCCGGAGGTTGCCGAAAGCGAAAACTGGTGCTTTTGAGGATGGAGTCCGCAGGAAAGCAGAGAGGGCCAAATTGTCTGGGACATTTGAACGGGTTCCAGGAGGCAGTGAGAACCAGCATTACTTTTCCCCGCTGGCACCTTTGCTGTGGCAGCAAAAGCTGGACGTTTGTCTTTTTACCACCGGAGGGCGCCGAAAGTGAAAAAAGGCGCTTTTGAGGATAGAGTCCGCAGGAAAGCAGAGAGGGCCAAATTGTTAGGGGCATTTGAAATGGTTCCAGGAGGCAGTGAGAACCAGCATTACTTTTCCCCGCTGGCACCTTTGCTGTGGCAGCAAAAGCTGGACGTTTGTCTTTTTTGCTCCGGAGGCTGCCGAAAGCGAAAACAGGTGCTTTTGAGGATGGAGTCCGCAGGAAAGCAGAGAGGGCCAAATTGTCTGTGGCATTTGAAAGGGTTCCAGGAGGCAGTGAGAACCAGCATTACTTTTCCCCGCTGGCACCTTTGCTGTGGCAGCAAAAGCTGGACGTTTGTCTTTTTTGCTCCGGAGGCTGCCGAAAGTGAAAACAGGTGCTTTTGAGGATGGAGTCCGCAGGAAAGCAGAGAGGGCCAAATTGTCTGTGGCATTTGAAAGGGTTCCAGGAGGCAGTGAGAACCAGCATTATTTTTCCCCGCTGGCACCTTTGCTGTGGCAGCAAAAGCTGGACGTTTGTCTTTTTTGCTCCGGAGGCTGCCGAAAGCGAAAACAGGTGCTTTTGAGGATGGAGTCCGCAGGAAAGCAGAGAGGGCCAAATTGTCTGTGGCATTTGAAGAGGTTCCAGGAGGCAGTGAGAACCAGCATTACTTTTCCCCGCTGGCACGTTTGCTGTGGCAGCAAAAGCTGGACGTTTGTCTTTTTTGCTCCGGAGGCTGCCGAAAGCGAAAACAGGTGCTTTTGAGGATGGAGTCCGCAGGAAAGCAGAGAGGGCCAAATTGTCTGTGGCATTTGAAAGAGTTCCAGGAGGCAGTGAGAACCAGCATTACTTTTCCCCGCTGGCACCTTTGCTGTGGCAGCAAAAGCTGGACGTTTGTCTTTTTACCACCGGAGGGCGCCGAAAGTGAAAAAAGGCGCTTTTGAGGATAGAGTCCGCAGGAAAGCAGAGAGGGCCAAATTGTCTGGGGCATTTGAAAGGGTTCCAGGAGGCAGTGAGAACCAGCATTACTTTTCCCCGCTGGCACCTTTGCTGTGGCAGCAAAAGCTGGACGTTTGTCTTTTTTGCTCCGGAGGTTGCCGAAAGCGAAAACAGGTGCTTTTGAGGATGGAGTCCGCAGGAAAGCAGAGAGGGCCAAATTGTCTGTGGCATTTGAAAGGGTTCCAGGAGGCAGTGAGAACCAGCATTACTTTTCCCCGCTGGCACCTTTGCTGAGGCAGCAAAAGCTGGACGTTTGTCTTTTTTGCTCCGGAGGCTGCCGAAAGCGAAAACAGGTGCTTTTGAGGATGGAGTCCGCAGGAAAGCAGAGAGGGCCAAATTGTCTGGGGCATTTGAACAGGTTCCAGGAGGCAGTGAGAACCAGCATTACTTTTCCCCGCTGGCACCTTTGCTGTGGCAGCAAAAGCTGGACGTTTGTCTTTTTTGCTCCGGAGGCTGCCGAAAGCGAAAACAGGTGCTTTTGAGGATGGAGTCCGCAGGAAAGCAGAGAGGGCCAAATTGTCTGGGGCATTTGAAAGGGTTCCAGGAGGCAGTGAGAACCAGCATTACTTTTCCCCGCTGGCACCTTTGCTGTGGCAGCAAAAGCTGGACGTTTGTCTTTTTTGCTCCGGAGGCTGCCGAAAGCGAAAACAGGTGCTTTTGAGGATGGAGTCCACAGGAAAGCAGAGAGGGCCAAATTGTCTGTGGCATTTGAAAGGGTTCCAGGAGGCAGTGAGAACCAGCATTACTTTTCCCCGCTGGCACCTTTGCTGTGGCAGCAAAAGCTGGACGTTTGTCTTTTTTGCTCCGGAGGCTGCCGAAAGCGAAAATAGGTGCTTTTGAGGATGGAGTCCGCAGGAAAGCAGAGAGGGCCAAATTGTCTGTGGCATTTGAAAGAGTTCCAGGAGGCAGTGAGACCCAGCATCACTTTTCCCCGCTGGCATCTTTGCTGTGGCAGCAAAAGCTGGACGTTTGTCTTTTTACCACCGGAGGGCGCCGAAAGTGAAAAAAGGCGCTTTTGAGGATAGAGTCCACAGGAAAGCAGAGAGGGCTTAATTTTCTGTGGCATTTGAAAGGGTTCCAGGAGGCAGTGAGAACCAGCATTACTTTTCCCCGCTGGCACCTTTGCTGTGGCAGCAAAAGCTGGACGTTTGTCTTTTTTGCTCCGGAGGCTGCCGAAAGCGAAAACAGGTGCTTTTGAGGATGGAGTCCGCAGGAAAGCAGAGAGGGCCAAATTGTCTGGGGCATTTGAAGAGGTTCCAGGAGGCAGTGAGAACCAGCATTACTTTTCCCCGCTGGCACCTTTGCTGTGGCAGCAAAAGCTGGACGTTTGTCTTTTTTGCTCCGGACGCTGCCGAAAGCGAAAACAGGTGCTTTTGAGGATGGAGTCCGCAGGAAAGCAGAGAGGGCCAAATTGTCTGTGGCATTTGAAAGGGTTCCAGGAGGCAGTGAGAACCAGCATTACTTTTCCCCGCTGGCACCTTTGCTGTGGCAGCAAAAGCTGGACGTTTGTCTTTTTTGCTCCGGAGGCTGCCGAAAGCGAAAACAGGTGCTTTTGAGGATGGAGTCCGCAGGAAAGCAGAGAGGGCCAAATTGTCTGTGGCATTTGAAAGGGTTCCAGGAGGCAGTGAGAACCAGCATTACTTTTCCCCGCTGGCACCTTTGCTGTGGCAGCAAAAGCTGGACGTTTGTCTTTTTTGCTCCGGAGGCTGCCGAAAGCGAAAACAGGTGCTTTTGAGGATGGAGTCCGCAGGAAAGCAGAGAGGGCCAAATTGTCTGTGGCATTTGAAAGGGTTCCAGGAGGCAGTGAGAACCAGCATTACTTTTCCCCGCTGGCACCTTTGCTGTGGCAGCAAAAGCTGGACGTTTGTCTTTTTTGCTCCGGAGGCTGCCGAAAGCGAAAATAGGTGCTTTTGAGGATGGAGTCCGCAGGAAAGCAGAGAGGGCCAAATTGTCTGGGGCATTTGAAGAGGTTCCAGGAGGCAGTGAGAACCAGCATTACTTTTCCCGCTGGCACCTTTGCTGTGGCAGCAAAAGCTGGACGTTTGTCTTTTTGCTCCGGAGGGCGCCGAAAGCGAAAACAGGTGCTTTTGAGGATGGAGTCCGCAGGAAAGCAGAGAGGGCCAAATTGTCAGGGCATTTGAAGGAGTTCCAGGAGGCAGTGAGAACCAGCATTACTTTTCCCCGCTGGCACCTTTGCTGTGGCAGCAAAAGCTGGACGTTTGTCTTTTTTGCTCCGGAGGGCGGCCGAAAGCGAAAACAGGTGCTTTTGAGGATGGAGTCCGCAGGAAAGCAGAGAGGGCCAAATTGTCTGTGGCATTTGAAGAGGTTCCAGGAGGCAGTGAGAACCAGCATTACTTTTCCCCGCTGGCACCTTGCTGTGGCAGCAAAAGCTGGACGTTTGTCTTTTTTGCTCCGGAGGCTGCCGAAAGCGAAAACAGGTGCTTTTGAGGATGGAGTCCGCAGGAAAGCAGAGAGGGCCAAATTGTCTGTGGCATTTGAAAGGGTTCCAGGAGGCAGTGAGAACCAGCATTACTTTTCCCCGCTGGCACCTTTGCTGAGGCAGCAAAAGCTGGCCGTTTGTCTTTTTTGCTCCGGAGGCTGCCGAAAGCGAAAACAGGTGCTTTTGAGGATGGAGTCCGCAGGAAAGCAGAGAGGGCCAAATTGTCTGGGGCATTTGAAGAGGTTCCAGGAGGCAGTGAGAACCAGCATTACTTTTCCCCGCTGGCACCTTTGCTGTGGCAGCAAAAGCTGGACGTTTGTCTTTTTTGCTCCGGACGCTGCCGAAAGCGAAAACAGGTGCTTTTGAGGATGGAGTCCGCAGGAAGCAGAGAGGGCCAAATTGTCTGGGGCATTTGAAAGGGTTCCAGGAGGCAGTGAGAACCAGCATTACTTTTCCCCGCTGGCACCTTTGCTGTGGCAGCAAAAGCTGGACGGTTTGTCTTTTTTGCTCCGGAGGCTGCCGAAAGCGAAAACAGGTGCTTTTGAGGATGGAGTCCGCAGGAAAGCAGAGAGGGCCAAATTGTCTGTGGCATTTGAAAGGGTTCCAGGAGGCAGTGAGAACCAGCATTACTTTTCCCCGCTGGCACCTTTGCTGTGGCAGCAAAAGCTGGACGTTTGTCTTTTTTGCTCCGGAGGCTGCCGAAAGCGAAAACAGGTGCTTTTGAGGATGGAGTCCGCAGGAAAGCAGAGAGGGCCAAATTGTCTGTGGCATTTGAAAGGGTTCCAGGAGGCAGTGAGAACCAGCATTACTTTTCCCCGCTGGCACCTTTGCTGTGGCAGCAAAAGCTGGACGTTTGTCTTTTTTGCTCCGGAGGCTGCCGAAAGCGAAAATAGGTGCTTTTGAGGATGGAGTCCGCAGGAAAGCAGAGAGGGCCAAATTGTCTGGGGCATTTGAAGAGGTTCCAGGAGGCAGTGAGAACCAGCATTACTTTTCCCCGCTGGCACCTTTGCTGTGGCAGCAAAAGCTGGACGTTTGTCTTTTTTGCTCCGGAGGGCGCCGAAAGCGAAAACAGGTGCTTTTGAGGATGGAGTCCGCAGGAAAGCAGAGAGGGCCAAATTGTCAGGGGCATTTGAAAGGGTTCCAGGAGGCAGTGAGAACCAGCATTACTTTTCCCCGCTGGCACCTTTGCTGAGGCAGCAAAAGCTGGACGTTTGTCTTTTTTGCTCCGGAGGCTGCCGAAAGCGAAAACAGGTGCTTTTGAGGATGGAGTCCGCAGGAAAGCAGAGAGGGCCAAATTGTCTGGGGCATTTGAAGAGGTTCCAGGAGGCAGTGAGAACCAGCATTACTTTTCCCCGCTGGCACCTTTGCTGTGGCAGCAAAAGCTGGACGTTTGTCTTTTTTGCTCCGGACGCTGCCGAAAGCGAAAACAGGTGCTTTTGAGGATGGAGTCCGCAGGAAAGCAGAGAGGGCCAAATTGTCTGGGGCATTTGAAAGGGTTCCAGGAGGCAGTGAGAACCAGCATTACTTTTCCCCGCTGGCACCTTTGCTGTGGCAGCAAAAGCTGGACGTTTGTCTTTTTTGCTCCGGAGGCTGCCGAAAGCGAAAACAGGTGCTTTTGAGGATGGAGTCCACAGGAAAGCAGAGAGGGCCAAATTGTCTGTGGCATTTGAAAGGGTTCCAGGAGGCAGTGAGAACCAGCATTACTTTTCCCCGCTGGCACATTTGCTGTGGCAGCAAAAGCTGGACGTTTGTCTTTTTTGCTCCGGAGGCTGCCGAAAGCGAAAATAGGTGCTTTTGAGGATGGAGTCCGCAGGAAAGCAGAGAGGGCCAAATTGTCTGTGGCATTTGAAAGAGTTCCAGGAGGCAGTGAGAACCAGCATCACTTTTCCCCGCTGGCACCTTTGCTGTGGCAGCAAAAGCTGGACGTTTGTCTTTTTACCACCGGAGGGCGCCGAAAGTGAAAAAAGGCGCTTTTGAGGATAGAGTCCACAGGAAAGCAGAGAGGGCTTAATTTTCTGGGGCATTTGAAAGGGTTCCAGGAGGCAGTGAGAACCAGCATTACTTTTCCCCGCTGGCACCTTTGCTGTGGCAGCAAAAGCTGGACGTTTGTCTTTTTTGCTCCGGAGGTTGCCGAAAGCGAAAACAGGTGCTTTTGAGGATGGAGTCCGCAGGAAAGCAGAGAGGGCCAAATTGTCTGTGGCATTTGAAAGGGTTCCAGGAGGCAGTGAGAACCAGCATTACTTTTCCCCGCTGGCACCTTTGCTGAGGCAGCAAAAGCTGGACGTTTGTCTTTTTTGCTCCGGAGGCTGCCGAAAGCGAAAACAGGTGCTTTTGAGGATGGAGTCCGCAGGAAAGCAGAGAGGGCCAAATTGTCTGTGGCATTTGAAAGGGTTCCAGGAGGCAGTGAGAACCAGCATTACTTTTCCCCGCTGGCACCTTTGCTGTGGCAGCAAAAGCTGCACGTTTGTCTTTTTTGCTCCGGAGGCTGCCGAAAGCGAAAATAGGTGCTTTTGAGGATGGAGTCCGCAGGAAAGCAGAGAGGGCCAAATTGTCTGTGGCATTTGAAAGAGTTCCAGGAGGCAGTGAGAACCAGCATCACTTTTCCCCGCTGGCATCTTTGCTGTGGCAGCAAAAGCTGGACGTTTGTCTTTTTACCACCGGAGGGCGCCGAAAGTGAAAACAGGTGCTTTTGAGGATAGAGTCCACAGGAAAGCAGAGAGGGCTTAATTTTCTGGGGCATTTGAAAGGGTTCCAGGAGGCAGTGAAAACCAGCATTACTTTTCCCCGCTGGCACCTTTGCTGTGGCAGCAAAAGCTGGACGTTTGTCTTTTTTGCTCCGGAGGCTGCCGAAAGCGAAAACAGGTGCTTTTGAGGATGGAGTCCGCAGGAAAGCAGAGAGGGCCAAATTGTCTGTGGCATTTGAAAGGGTTCCAGGAGGCAGTGAGAACCAGCATTACTTTTCCCCGCTGGCACCTTTGCTGTGGCAGCAAAAGCTGGACGTTTGTCTTTTTTGCTCCGGACGCTGCCGAAAGCGAAAACAGGTGCTTTTGAGGATGGAGTCCGCAGGAAAGCAGAGAGGGCCAAATTGTCTGTGGCATTTGAAAGGGTTCCAGGAGGCAGTGAGAACCAGCATTACTTTTCCCCGCTGGCACTTTTGCTGTGGCAGCAAAAGCTGGACGTTTGTCTTTTTTGCTCCGGAGGCTGCCGAAAGCGAAAATAGGTGCTTTTGAGGATGGAGTCCGCAGGAAAGCAGAGAGGGCCAAATTGTCTGGGGCATTTGAAGAGGTTCCAGGAGGCAGTGAGAACCAGCATTACTTTTCCCCGCTGGCACCTTTGCTGTGGCAGCAAAAGCTGGACGTTTGTCTTTTTTGCTCCGGAGGGCGCCGAAAGCGAAAACAGGTGCTTTTGAGGATGGAGTCCGCAGGAAAGCAGAGAGGGCCAAATTGTCAGGGGCATTTGAAGGAGTTCCAGGAGGCAGTGAGAACCAGCATTACTTTTCCCCGCTGGCACCTTTGCTGTGGCAGCAAAAGCTGGACGTTTGTCTTTTTTGCTCCGGAGGGCGCCGAAAGCGAAAACAGGTGCTTTTGAGGATGGAGTCCGCAGGAAAGCAGAGAGGGCCAAATTGTCTGTGGCATTTGAAAGGGTTCCAGGAGGCAGTGAGAACCAGCATTACTTTTCCCCGCTGGCACCTTTGCTGAGGCAGCAAAAGCTGGCCGTTTGTCTTTTTTGCTCCGGAGGCTGCCGAAAGCGAAAACAGGTGCTTTTGAGGATGGAGTCCGCAGGAAAGCAGAGAGGGCCAAATTGTCTGGGGCATTTGAAGAGGTTCCAGGAGGCAGTGAGAACCAGCATTACTTTTCCCCGCTGGCACCTTTGCTGTGGCAGCAAAAGCTGGACGTTTGTCTTTTTTGCTCCGGACGCTGCCGAAAGCGAAAACAGGTGCTTTTGAGGATGGAGTCCGCAGGAAAGCAGAGAGGGCCAAATTGTCTGGGGCATTTGAAAGGGTTCCAGGAGGCAGTGAGAACCAGCATTACTTTTCCCCGCTGGCACCTTTGCTGTGGCAGCAAAAGCTGGACGTTTGTCTTTTTTGCTCCGGAGGCTGCCGAAAGCGAAAACAGGTGCTTTTGAGGATGGAGTCCACAGGAAAGCAGAGAGGGCCAAATTGTCTGTGGCATTTGAAAGGGTTCCAGGAGGCAGTGAGAACCAGCATTACTTTTCCCCGCTGGCACCTTTGCTGTGGCAGCAAAAGCTGGACGTTTGTCTTTTTTGCTCCGGAGGCTGCCGAAAGCGAAAATAGGTGCTTTTGAGGATGGAGTCCGCAGGAAAGCAGAGAGAGCCAAATTGTCTGTGGCATTTGAAAGAGTTCCAGGAGGCAGTGAGAACCAGCATCACTTTTCCCCGCTGGCACCTTTGCTGTGGCAGCAAAAGCTGGACGTTTGTCTTTTTACCACCGGAGGGCGCCGAAAGTGAAAAAAGGCGCTTTTGAGGATAGAGTCCACAGGAAAGCAGAGAGGGCTTAATTTTCTGGGGCATTTGAAAGGGTTCCAGGAGGCAGTGAGAACCAGCATTACTTTTCCCCGCTGGCACCTTTGCTGTGGCAGCAAAAGCTGGACGTTTGTCTTTTTTGCTCCGGAGGCTGCCGAAAGCGAAAATAGGTGCTTTTGAGGATGGAGTCCGCAGGAAAGCAGAGAGGGCCAAATTGTCTGTGGCATTTGAAAGGGTTCCAGGAGGCAGTGAGAACCAGCATTACTTTTCCCCGCTGGCACCTTTGCTGTGGCAGCAAAAGCTGGACGTTTGTCTTTTTACCACCGGAGGGCGCCGAAAGTGAAAAAAGGCGCTTTTGAGGATAGAGTCCGCAGGAAAGCAGAGAGGGCCAAATTGTCTGGGGCATTTGAAGGAGTTCCAGGAGGCAGTGAGAACCAGCATTACTTTTCCCTGCTGGCACCTTTGCTGTGGCAGCAAAAGCTGGACGTTTGTCTTTTTTGCTCCGGAGGGCGCCGAAAGCAAAAATAGGTGCTTTTGAGGATGGAGTCCGCAGGAAAGCAGAGAGGGCCAAATTGTCTGTGGCATTTGAAAGGGTTCCAGGAGGCAGTGAGAACCAGCATTACTTTTCCCCGCTGGCACCTTTGCTGTGGCAGCAAAAGCTGGACGTTTGTCTTTTTTGCTCCGGAGGTTGCCGAAAGCGAAAACAGGTGCTTTTGAGGATGGAGTCCGCAGGAAAGCAGAGAGGGCCAAATTGTCTGGGGCATTTGAAAGGGTTCCAGGAGGCAGTGAGAACCAGCATTACTTTTCCCCGCTGGCACCTTTGCTGTGGCAGCAAAAGCTGGACGTTTGTCTTTTTTGCTCCGGAGGCTGCTGAAAGCGAAAACAGGTGCTTTTGAGGATGGAGTCTGCAGGAAAGCAGAGAGGGCCAAATTGTCTGTGGCATTTGAAAGGGTTCCAGGAGGCAGTGAGAACCAGCATTACTTTTCCCCGCTGGCACCTTTGCTGTGGCAGCAAAAGCTGGACGTTTGTCTTTTTTGCTCCGGAGGCTGCCGAAAGCGAAAACAGGTGCTTGTGAGGATGGAGTCCGCAGGAAAGCAGAGAGGGCCAAATTGTCTGTGGCATTTGAAAGGGTTCCAGGAGGCAGTGAGAACCAGCATTACTTTTCCCCGCTGGCACCTTTGCTGAGGCAGCAAAAGCTGGCCGTTTGTCTTTTTTGCTCCGGAGGCTGCCGAAAGCGAAAATAGGTGCTTTTGAGGATGGAGTCCGCAGGAAAGCAGAGAGGGCCAAATTGTCTGGGGCATTTGAAGAGGTTCCAGGAGGCAGTGAGAACCAGCATTACTTTTCCCCGCTGGCACCTTTGCTGTGGCAGCAAAAGCTGGACGTTTGTCTTTTTTGCTCCGGAGGCTGCCGAAAGCGAAAACAGGTGCTTTTGAGGATGGAGTCCGCAGGAAAGCAGAGAGGGCCAAATTGTCTGGGGCATTTGAAAGGGTTCCAGGAGGCAGTGAGAACCAGCATTACTTTTCCCCGCTGGCACCTTTGCTGTGGCAGCAAAAGCTGGACGTTTGTCTTTTTTGCTCCGGAGGCTGCCGAAAGCGAAAATAGGTGCTTTTGAGGATGGAGTCCGCAGGAAAGCAGAGAGGGCCAAATTGTCTGTGGCATTTGAAAGAGTTCCAGGAGGCAGTGAGAACCAGCATTACTTTTCCCCGCTGGCACCTTTGCTGTGGCAGCAAAAGCTGGACGTTTTTCTTTTTACCACCGGAGGGCGCCGAAAGTGAAAAAAGGCGCTTTTGAGGATAGAGTCCGCAGGAAAGCAGAGAGGGCCAAATTGTCAGGGGCATTTGAAAGGGTTCCAGGAGGCAGTGAGAACCAGCATTACTTTTCCCCACTGGCACCTTTGCTGTGGCAGCAAAAGCTGGACGTTTCTCTTTTTTGCTCCGGAGGCTGCCGAAAGCGAAAACAGGTGCTTTTGAGGATGGAGTCCGCAGGAAAGCAGAGAGGGCCAAATTGTCTGGGGCATTTGAAAGGGTTCCAGGAGGCAGTGAGAACCAGCATTACTTTTCCCCGCTGGCACCTTTGCTGTGGCAGCAAAAGCTGGACGTTTGTCTTTTTTGCTCCGGAGGCTGCCGAAAGCGAAAATAGGTGCTTTTGAGGATGGAGTCCGCAGGAAAGCAGAGAGGGCCAAATTGTCTGTGGCATTTGAAAGGGTTCCAGGAGGCAGTGAGAACCAGCATTACTTTTCCCCGCTGGCACCTTTGCTGTGGCAGCAAAAGCTGGCCGTTTGTCTTTTTTGCTCCGGAGGCTGCCGAAAGCGAAAACAGGTGCTTTTGAGGATGGAGTCCGCAGGAAAGCAGAGAGGGCCAAATTGTCTGGGGCATTTGAAGAGGTTCCAGGAGGCAGTGAGAACCAGCATTACTTTTCCCCGCTGGCACCTTTGCTGTGGCAGCAAAAGCTGGACGTTTGTCTTTTTTGCTCCGGAGGCTGCCGAAAGCGAAAACAGGTGCTTTTGAGGATGGAGTCCGCAGGAAAGCAGAGAGGGCCAAATTGTCTGTGGCATTTGAAAGAGTTCCAGGAGGCAGTGAGAACCAGCATTACTTTTCCCCGCTGGCACCTTTGCTGTGGCAGCAAAAGCTGGACGTTTGTCTTTTTTGCTCCGGAGGCTGCCGAAAGCGAAAACAGGTGCTTTTGAGGATGGAGTCCACAGGAAAGCAGAGAGGGCCAAATTGTCTGGGGCATTTGAAAGGGTTCCAGGAGGCAGTGAGAACCAGCATTACTTTTCCCCGCTGGCACCTTTGCTGTGGCAGCAAAAGCTGGACGTTTGTCTTTTTTGCTCCGGAGGCTGCCGAAAGCGAAAATAGGTGCTTTTGAGGATGGAGTCCGCAGGAAAGCAGAGAGGGCCAAATTGTCTGTGGCATTTGAAAGGGTTCCAGGAGGCAGTGAGAACCAGCATTACTTTTCCCCGCTGGCACCTTTGCTGTGGCAGCAAAAGCTGGACGTTTTTCTTTTTACCACCGGAGGGCGCCGAAAGTGAAAAAAGGCGCTTTTGAGGATAGAGTCCGCAGGAAAGCAGAGAGGGCCAAATTGTCAGGGGCATTTGAAGGAGTTCCAGGAGGCAGTGAGAACCAGCATTACTTTTCCCTGCTGGCACCTTTGCTGTGGCAGCAAAAGCTGGACGTTTGTCTTTTTTGCTCCGGAGGGCGCCGAAAGCAAAAATAGGTGCTTTTGAGGATGGAGTCCGCAGGAAAGCAGAGAGGGCCAAATTGTCTGTGGCATTTGAAAGGGTTCCAGGAGGCAGTGAGAACCAGCATTACTTTTCCCCGCTGGCACCTTTGCTGTGGCAGCAAAAGCTGGACGTTTGTCTTTTTTGCTCCGGAGGTTGCCGAAAGCGAAAACAGGTGCTTTTGAGGATGGAGTCCGCAGGAAAGCAGAGAGGGCCAAATTGTCTGGGGCATTTGAAAGGGTTCCAGGAGGCAGTGAGAACCAGCATTACTTTTCCCCGCTGGCACCTTTGCTGTGGCAGCAAAAGCTGGACGTTTGTCTTTTTTGCTCCGGAGGCTGCCGAAAGCGAAAACAGGTGCTTTTGAGGATGGAGTCCACAGGAAAGCAGAGAGGGCCAAATTGTCTGGGGCATTTGAAAGGGTTCCAGGAGGCAGTGAGAACCAGCATTACTTTTCCCCGCTGGCACCTTTGCTGTGGCAGCAAAAGCTGGACGTTTGTCTTTTTTGCTCCGGAGGCTGCCGAAAGCGAAAACAGGTGCTTTTGAGGATGGAGTCCGCAGGAAAGCAGAGAGGGCCAAATTGTCTGTGGCATTTGAAAGAGTTCCAGGAGGCAGTGAGAACCAGCATTACCTTTCCCCGCTGGCACCTTTGCTGTGGCAGCAAAAGCTGGACGTTTGTCTTTTTACCACCGGAGGGCGCCGAAAGAGAAAAAAGGCGCTTTTGAGGATAGAGTCCGCAGGAAAGCAGAGAGGGCCAAATTGTCAGGGGCATTTGAAAGGGTTCCAGGAGGCAGTGAGAACCAGCATTACTTTTCCCCACTGGCACCTTTGCTGTGGCAGCAAAAGCTGGACGTTTGTCTTTTTTGCTCCGGAGGCTGCCGAAAGCGAAAACAGGTGCTTTTGAGGATGGAGTCCGCAGGAAAGCAGAGAGGGCCAAATTGTCTGGGGCATTTGAAAGGGTTCCAGGAGGCAGTGAGAACCAGCATTACTTTTCCCCGCTGGCACCTTTGCTGTGGCAGCAAAAGCTGGACGTTTGTCTTTTTTGCTCCGGAGGCTGCCGAAAGCGAAAACAGGTGCTTTTGAGGATGGAGTCCGCAGGAAAGCAGAGAGGGCCAAATTGTCTGTGGCATTTGAAAGGGTTCCAGGAGGCAGTGAGAACCAGCATTACTTTTCCCCGCTGGCACCTTTGCTGTGGCAGCAAAAGCTGGACGTTTGTCTTTTTTGCTCCGGAGGCTGCCGAAAGCGAAAACAGGTGCTTTTGAGGATGGAGTCCGCAGGAAAGCAGAGAGGGCAAAATTGTCTGGGGCATTTGAACAGGTTCCAGGAGGCAGTGAGAACCAGCATTACTTTTCCCCGCTGGCACCTTTGCTGTGGCAGCAAAAGCTGGACGTTTGTCTTTTTTGCTCCGGACGCTGCCGAAAGCGAAAACAGGTGCTTTTGAGGATGGAGTCCGCATGAAAGCAGAGAGGGCCAAATTGTCTGGGGCATTTGAAAGGGTTCCAGGAGGCAGTGAGAACCAGCATTACTTTTCCCCGCTGGCACCTTTGCTGTGGCAGCAAAAGCTGGACGTTTGTCTTTTTTGCTCCGGACGCTGCCGAAAGCGAAAACAGGTGCTTTTGAGGATGGAGTCCACAGGAAAGCAGAGAGGGCCAAATTGTCTGTGGCATTTGAAAGGGTTCCAGGAGGCAGTGAGAACCAGCATTACTTTTCCCCGCTGGCACCTTTGCTGTGGCAGCAAAAGCTGGACGTTTGTCTTTTTTGCTCCGGAGGCTGCCGAAAGCGAAAATAGGTGCTTTTGAGGATGGAGTCCGCAGGAAAGCAGAGAGGGCCAAATTGTCTGTGGCATTTGAAAGAGTTCCAGGAGGCAGTGAGAACCAGCATCACTTTTCCCCGCTGGCACCTTTGCTGTGGCAGCAAAAGCTGGACGTTTGTCTTTTTACCATCGGAGGGCGCCGAAAGTGAAAATAGGTGCTTTTGAGGATGGAGTCCGCAGGAAAGCAGAGAGGGCCAAATTGTCTGTGGCATTTGAAAGAGTTCCAGGAGGCAGTGAGAACCAGCATTACTTTTCCCCGCTGGCACCTTTGCTGTGGCAGCAAAAGCTGGACGTTTGTCTTTTTTGGTCCGGAGGTTGCCGAAAGCGAAAACAGGTGCTTTTGAGGATGGAGTCCGCAGGAAAGCAGAGAGGGCCAAATTGTCTGGGGCATTTGAAAGGGTTCCAGGAGGCAGTGAGAACCAGCATTACTTTTCCCCGCTGGCACCTTTGCTGTGGCAGCAAAAGCTGGACGTTTGTCTTTTTTGCTCCGGAGGCTGCCGAAAGCGAAAACAGGTGCTTTTGAGGATGGAGTCCACAGGAAAGCAGAGAGGGCCAAATTGTCTGGGGCATTTGAAAGGGTTCCAGGAGGCAGTGAGAACCAGCATTACTTTTCCCCGCTGGCACCTTTGCTGTGGCAGCAAAAGCTGGACGTTTGTCTTTTTACCACCGGAGGGCGCCGAAAGTGAAAAAAGGCGCTTTTGAGGATAGAGTCCGCAGGAAAGCAGAGAGGGCCAAATTGTCAGGGGCATTTGAAAGGGTTCCAGGAGGCAGTGAGAACCAGCATTACTTTTCCCCACTGGCACCTTTGCTGTGGCAGCAAAAGCTGGACGTTTCTCTTTTTTGCTCCGGAGGCTGCCGAAAGCGAAAACAGGTGCTTTTGAGGATGGAGTCCGCAGGAAAGCAGAGAGGGCCAAATTGTCTGTGGCATTTGAAAGGGTTCCAGGAGGCAGTGAGAACCAGCATTACTTTTCCCCGCTGGCACCTTTGCTGTGGCAGCAAAAGCTGGACGTTTGTCTTTTTTGCTCCGGAGGCTGCCGAAAGCGAAAACAGGTGCTTTTGAGGATGGAGTCCGCAGGAAAGCAGAGAGGGCCAAATTGTCTGGGGCATTTGAACAGGTTCCAGGAGGCAGTGAGAACCAGCATTACTTTTCCCCGCTGGCACCTTTGCTGTGGCAGCAAAAGCTGGACGTTTGTCTTTTTTGCTCCGGAGGCTGCCGAAAGCGAAAACAGGTGCTTTTGAGGATGGAGTCCGCAGGAAAGCAGAGAGGGCCAAATTGTCTGGGGCATTTGAAAGGGTTCCAGGAGGCAGTGAGAACCAGCATTACTTTTCCCCGCTGGCACCTTTGCTGTGGCAGCAAAAGCTGGACGTTTGTCTTTTTTGCTCCGGAGGCTGCCGAAAGCGAAAACAGGTGCTTTTGAGGATGGAGTCCACAGGAAAGCAGAGAGGGCCAAATTGTCTGTGGCATTTGAAAGGGTTCCAGGAGGCAGTGAGAACCAGCATTACTTTTCCCCGCTGGCACCTTTGCTGTGGCAGCAAAAGCTGGACGTTTGTCTTTTTTGCTCCGGAGGCTGCCGAAAGCGAAAATAGGTGCTTTTGAGGATGGAGTCCGCAGGAAAGCAGAGAGGGCCAAATTGTCTGTGGCATTTGAAAGAGTTCCAGGAGGCAGTGAGACCCAGCATCACTTTTCCCCGCTGGCATCTTTGCTGTGGCAGCAAAAGCTGGACGTTTGTCTTTTTACCACCGGAGGGCGCCGAAAGTGAAAAAAGGCGCTTTTGAGGATAGAGTCCACAGGAAAGCAGAGAGGGCTTAATTTTCTGTGGCATTTGAAAGGGTTCCAGGAGGCAGTGAGAACCAGCATTACTTTTCCCCGCTGGCACCTTTGCTGTGGCAGCAAAAGCTGGACGTTTGTCTTTTTTGCTCCGGAGGCTGCCGAAAGCGAAAACAGGTGCTTTTGAGGATGGAGTCCGCAGGAAAGCAGAGAGGGCCAAATTGTCTGGGGCATTTGAAGAGGTTCCAGGAGGCAGTGAGAACCAGCATTACTTTTCCCCGCTGGCACCTTTGCTGTGGCAGCAAAAGCTGGACGTTTGTCTTTTTTGCTCCGGACGCTGCCGAAAGCGAAAACAGGTGCTTTTGAGGATGGAGTCCGCAGGAAAGCAGAGAGGGCCAAATTGTCTGTGGCATTTGAAAGGGTTCCAGGAGGCAGTGAGAACCAGCATTACTTTTCCCCGCTGGCACCTTTGCTGTGGCAGCAAAAGCTGGACGTTTGTCTTTTTTGCTCCGGAGGCTGCCGAAAGCGAAAACAGGTGCTTTTGAGGATGGAGTCCGCAGGAAAGCAGAGAGGGCCAAATTGTCTGTGGCATTTGAAAGGGTTCCAGGAGGCAGTGAGAACCAGCATTACTTTTCCCCGCTGGCACCTTTGCTGTGGCAGCAAAAGCTGGACGTTTGTCTTTTTTGCTCCGGAGGCTGCCGAAAGCGAAAACAGGTGCTTTTGAGGATGGAGTCCGCAGGAAAGCAGAGAGGGCCAAATTGTCTGTGGCATTTGAAAGGGTTCCAGGAGGCAGTGAGAACCAGCATTACTTTTCCCCGCTGGCACCTTTGCTGTGGCAGCAAAAGCTGGACGTTTGTCTTTTTTGCTCCGGAGGCTGCCGAAAGCGAAAATAGGTGCTTTTGAGGATGGAGTCCGCAGGAAAGCAGAGAGGGCCAAATTGTCTGGGGCATTTGAAGAGGTTCCAGGAGGCAGTGAGAACCAGCATTACTTTTCCCCGCTGGCACCTTTGCTGTGGCAGCAAAAGCTGGACGTTTGTCTTTTTTTGCTCCGGAGGGCGCCGAAAGCGAAAACAGGTGCTTTTGAGGATGGAGTCCGCAGGAAAGCAGAGAGGGCCAAATTGTCAGGGGCATTTGAAGGAGTTCCAGGAGGCAGTGAGAACCAGCATTACTTTTCCCCGCTGGCACCTTTGCTGTGGCAGCAAAAGCTGGACGTTTGTCTTTTTTGCTCCGGAGGGCGCCGAAAGCGAAAACAGGTGCTTTTGAGGATGGAGTCCGCAGGAAAGCAGAGAGGGCCAAATTGTCTGTGGCATTTGAAGAGGTTCCAGGAGGCAGTGAGAACCAGCATTACTTTTCCCCGCTGGCACCTTTGCTGTGGCAGCAAAAGCTGGACGTTTGTCTTTTTTGCTCCGGAGGCTGCCGAAAGCGAAAACAGGTGCTTTTGAGGATGGAGTCCGCAGGAAAGCAGAGAGGGCCAAATTGTCTGTGGCATTTGAAAGGGTTCCAGGAGGCAGTGAGAACCAGCATTACTTTTCCCCGCTGGCACCTTTGCTGAGGCAGCAAAAGCTGGCCGTTTGTCTTTTTTGCTCCGGAGGCTGCCGAAAGCGAAAACAGGTGCTTTTGAGGATGGAGTCCGCAGGAAAGCAGAGAGGGCCAAATTGTCTGGGGCATTTGAAGAGGTTCCAGGAGGCAGTGAGAACCAGCATTACTTTTCCCCGCTGGCACCTTTGCTGTGGCAGCAAAAGCTGGACGTTTGTCTTTTTTGCTCCGGACGCTGCCGAAAGCGAAAACAGGTGCTTTTGAGGATGGAGTCCGCAGGAAAGCAGAGAGGGCCAAATTGTCTGGGGCATTTGAAAGGGTTCCAGGAGGCAGTGAGAACCAGCATTACTTTTCCCCGCTGGCACCTTTGCTGTGGCAGCAAAAGCTGGACGTTTGTCTTTTTTGCTCCGGAGGCTGCCGAAAGCGAAAACAGGTGCTTTTGAGGATGGAGTCCGCAGGAAAGCAGAGAGGGCCAAATTGTCTGTGGCATTTGAAAGGGTTCCAGGAGGCAGTGAGAACCAGCATTACTTTTCCCCGCTGGCACCTTTGCTGTGGCAGCAAAAGCTGGACGTTTGTCTTTTTTGCTCCGGAGGCTGCCGAAAGCGAAAACAGGTGCTTTTGAGGATGGAGTCCGCAGGAAAGCAGAGAGGGCCAAATTGTCTGTGGCATTTGAAAGGGTTCCAGGAGGCAGTGAGAACCAGCATTACTTTTCCCCGCTGGCACCTTTGCTGTGGCAGCAAAAGCTGGACGTTTGTCTTTTTTGCTCCGGAGGCTGCCGAAAGCGAAAATAGGTGCTTTTGAGGATGGAGTCCGCAGGAAAGCAGAGAGGGCCAAATTGTCTGGGGCATTTGAAGAGGTTCCAGGAGGCAGTGAGAACCAGCATTACTTTTCCCC